>NC_055972.1:30884388-30924388 GCF_018492685.1 Alosa sapidissima | reverse complement strand
TATGCACGCCAGGAACGGTGGAGCACGGCGGACTATCGACCGCTGGCCGGACTGATGAATAACAGCGGGACCCTTTCTGAGCTGCTTGCCATATATGCCTTTGACAGGTACTGAAGGCTGGCCTTCCCAAAGCCCGGGGAACTTTTGATCCATGAATGTGAATTTTCAATGCGATGTGTAATGGCTTTAAAAGAACGTGTTAATAGTAGTTTGATAAATAATTGATCGGCCCGGTAAGCTTTTTATACCCAGTTCCCTTACTCATTAAAGGCTAAATACCTCGGTGGAACTGTATATTCTGTGACACAGTCCTGAAGGGAAGTGAATAAATGTGGTCTCGGTCGGGCTGTTACACACCCGGGGGGCTTGCTCCAGCCCAGGCATGATGACCTGGTGCTCAGACGACTTTCTCTGCCAGACTTTCTCATTACCTTTTCATTTGTATTGTGAAATATTATGTGTGGGTGTTGGTGTATGTGGGATTGTGTTTCGGTGTGTTTGTGTGTGTGAGAGAGAGAGAGCTAGAGAAAGTGTAAGTGTGTGTGTGTGTGTGTGTGTGTGTGTGTGTGTATGTGTCAGAGAGAAAGCTAGAGAGAGAGAGAGAGAGAGAGTGTATTTATTTGTGGTTTGTTTTACGGCATGGTAACAGGCCCATATCTCACTGCTCAGGCTGGGAGTATGGATGGGCAATAGATTTCATGTACATCTTCATCTCCTGTCAAGAGGAACAACCAATGACGAAAGGACATGCAACCTGTATCTCTCCACCAGGGAGAATCGATTCAGGGAAAAGACTGACTGCTCTGGACCCTGTAACTCACAACTGAAGAAGGGAGATGATACAATACATCACTGTCTTCCCTTTTTGTCAGACTTTGTCAGTGCACAGGGGGCTATTTTTAGACACAGGTTTTTACACATACTGTATGGGTGTATTTCAATTCAGACTTGTTTTTAAATGGATGTAAGTGATCGCACATTATAGTGGTCAAGCAACTTAGCGGGTCCTCTAACAGTCCCATCATGCTGTGATAACAACTCTGCCTGCCGCCTCTCCGAGCACTGAAATGTGTCATTTGGCATCTGTCTGCCTGTGTGTCTGACTGGGCTCCATAAATGTTCACTTTCCTATCTGAGCCAAGACTGCCATCTGATGGCATTAAAACATGCTTTCACTCACTCACTCACTCACTCACTCATTCAGACAGTCAGCTGCTCACTCGCTCACATCCACACTGTGAAATAAACAATTGTACACATGCAACACCCTTGTGCATACGCATGCGTGCACACATACTCTAGAGAGAGAGAGAGAGAGAGAGAGAGAGAAAGAAATCTGTATGGAAAGCTATAAAAACTCATACCTCCATCCCCTTTGGGAGATGCCTGCCTTTTCCAATTAGTCAGTGATGTGTGAGGGGGGACAGACCTTGAGAACAATGACCTTGAGAAGCACTGCACGTGACCTCAACAGAATGCAGCATTCAGAGAACAAGAACAATACGGAGGTAAAGGAAGAAAAGCATTGGCAGAATAAAGAGAGAGAGAGAGAGAATGAGAGTGGGAGGAATGAGTCATTCGATCACAATTAAATGCCAACGTCTTGACACTCACTCCCACCTACATTTGAGTAGCCCCCAATGCACACCACCACCACTCTCCCCACTCCTCTCATCCTTACTTCTTCATGCTAATCAGCATGAATGCTCTTATCGTCATCATTTTGATTTTTCCTTGTCGGTCTGCAAGTGTTTTGTGTGAAGCTCAGTGTCTCTGGTGCACAAATTGTCTGTGTGTCACTGATGTGTTGGACAAGTTATGATATATGCGCGTTTGAATGCCTGACAGATTTGAACGGTATGTGGTGCTGATGCAAAAGGATGAAGTAGTGCTATATAGTCCACTTAGAAGACGATGATCACTATCTCTTGTTCAGTCCTTTTGGCGTATCCATATCAGTTGTAGTCTCTTTTCAGCCAGAACCACTCCAGGTTGGGTTACACGCGTTTGCCTTCATTTCTGACCTCAGAACTGAACTGTAATGTTTTCTTGGACACACATTTGTTCTCGTGAACCATAGGCTCTCGCCCTTATTTTGCTGTTTAGTAGGTTAGATAGGTAGGTGGGTCGATAGGTACTGTAGGTAGGTTGTAGTGTTACTGACAAAAAAGGTCTGGTAAGACATGTACTGTAATGTATAGCCAATACATTTTAAAATGTGTAGTTATATTCAGGGGCGGACTGGGACCAAAAATCGGCCCTGGCATATTTGGCCCAAGCGGCCCTCAAATCGGTCGGGCACACCTAATTAAATACAAAATCTTTGCATTGCCCTTAATTATGCATATATTTTCAACTGAAATATATGCATTGCCTACAGCACTGAAAGTGATGTAGGCCTCATTGGTTATCTCTCTGACTGATCAGAGGTAGGCATGGAGCATAAGCTATGATCTCCATATTCAAGTAGGGCAGGCTAACAAGCAATTATTAAGGAAGAGTTTCTGCTTGAATTCAAAGTATAATTTCAAAATTCAATAGGCTACAATTGACAGCAGCACCAAAAATTACTGAAGCCTATGTGTAAAGAGTTAAAGGTAACGCTTTAGAATAACATGTGCTTATTAGGTATTAAAAGTGCATAATAAGCAGTTAACAATTCATTACTAACAGTTAGTTAACTGTTGTTATCCTTTAATAACATTAACTAACTGTTAACATGCAGCTTGTAAGTGTTAATAAGCAGCCTTTTAAGTTACTTAGAAGCATATTTGTTAACAGTTGTAAGTGTTAACAAGCAGCTTGTTAATGCTTATTAATGGTGTATAAGACAAAAAGGTGGATAACTAATACGCTTATAAGACCTTTCTTACCTATTTGTAGTAAATTTTGCAGCCCCCCAATCTAAAGCGAGGACCATGTAGCCTATAGTTCCAACAAGCCCAACCTTCTATCTCTCTATATACTGTATCTCTCCATCTAGCTTGGTTTAGCTGTGAGAAATACACCTTCAAAATTGTTGCTGTGAGCGTATTAGTTATCCACCTCTTTGTCTTATACACCATTAACAAGCTGCTTGTTAACACTTACAACTGTTAACAAATATGCTTGTAAGTAACTTAAAAGGCTGCTTATTAACACTTACAAGCTGCATGTTAACAGTTAGTTAATGTTATTAAAGGATAACAACAGTTAACTAACTGTTAGTAATGAATTGTTAACTGCTTATTATGCACTGTTAATACCTAATAAGCACATGTTATTCTAAAGCGTTACCGAGTTAAATTACCCAGATTGTCTTAAGACATTAATGTAATTTATACCAGTTATCACTGTCGGACAACTGAAACAACACAAACAGTGCTGTTGCTGGAAATATTTTATTCCTGTACCTACCTACATTCCTGGTACATTTTGGAACAGTAGCCCTACAGCTACATGGACTAATTATCTTTAGTATCTTCCAGTAGCCTATCGTATAGGTTATATATACTGTAGCTTAGTTGGCTTGTGCATGATGTGACGTTTTGTAACTTAGATTTCCATCAGTCTACAGTCTTTTAGCCCTTCTTTACCATGATAACCCTTCCAAGATAGAACCCTTCTCTACTTTGAGAGACCAGCCACCACTCATGTCATCGATGTTGAATTTTGGGCGTCTGACGGAAACTGATCAATCTGACCAACAATTAACGTCGATTTGACACTATTTTGCTGTCCGGGTTTGCAAATCATTCATTTAGAACATTTAAGTTGCGCTATTTGTTATTATAATCACAGCACGGCCTTACTATGTTATCATTAGGCTACCATATCATTACATTATCGCAATTACAGTAATAAGTCATCATAGTCAGCATGGCATGCATCACAGCCTACCTGTTCCATCACTGAGTTCTTATCATGTAGCCTCAACTAGGCTCGCACTCTCCACCTGCTCACTTTCCCTTGCTCTGTATGCTTGCTTACATCCTCGTTCAAACTCAACGAACTTCAACATGTTGCTAATATATGCTAGCCTATTTGCAATATTGTATTTTTGCACAATTGTCACTACCGGCGAGTGACAAATGTAGTGGATAAGGAGCTGGACTAGCATGCAGTAGCCTGAAAAGTTCGGGGTTTGATTCCCGTTATGTTATGTTATGTCAATGGCCTTCAATTTAATTGACATGTGTACGTCGCTTGTCTGCTAAATGAATGAATGTGAATGTAATCTTTACAACTCATTTGAAAATGTGTTGCAAGGCATAGAAAGTCCTCACTTTAGATAAGCTCACAAAATATTATTAACTAACCCCTTGTAACTCCTGAGTTAATCATGAATTATAGTATTAGGAAGTGGTTTATAAAATATGTATCCTCACCCTAACTAATCATTAGTGCATGTGTATGTAACAACTATTAAATAATGGAAATATTACTTCATCAACAAAATACTATTGCATAATTTATTAAGTATTAACAATAATGTATAAACATATTTTAGATATAGATTTACTATGAAAAAACCATTTATAACTGTGTGTACACATACTTTATTTATGAGAATTAACATATGAACAATGCTTTACAAATGATGAACAAAGCATTTTGTAATAGTTTGCAACTGGTTTATAATAAGAAAATGATTTCATTATAAATGGTTGTTTCATTACTTATTATGTATAAATCATGTACTTACAAACATATTTTTTGGATAGGATTATTTACTATGAACAAACCATTTATAACTGTGTGAACAAATGCTTTACTGATTATAAATTATGTATGAACAAGAAATTACTAATGATGAACAAACCATTAACTAATAAGTAACAAAGGCTTAATAAATGATGAATTGTGTTTAGTTATTATAAAGTGTTACCGCTAACTGAAATAAAACCATGCCAATCTCTATGGTGAAGGGTAGAACTTGTAGGTATAAACAAAGCATTTTGAGCAAGATACACGCTTTTGAAGGTAATCAACTATGTGGTGCAGTTTGCTCTAATTGGAATGCACTTACTGTTTTGCAAATGTTAATGATGATTCGTGAAATGCACCAACGTTACTGAGAAAAAGTGGCCAATCACTGTTCTGCATAAGAGACCAACAAGAGTAAAAAGAGACGGTAAATTGTTACCCACTGCGTGTTGCCAAGGTTAGATTTGGAGCTCTGTTGTCTTTTTTCATAGGTTCAAAAACACCTTATATGTTACCTTTGTTGGGTATCAGCCTATATGTTACAGGCTATAGGATATGGGTTTCTGGTCAGTTATTGTCATTGTTCACTATCATTGTACATTTGTTTTGGTACATAGATACAACCATTGTAACATGACTGGTAAATTTACATTTGGCAGTTAAACAAAATAAAATTCAGACTGGTCCATGTATGATTCGTTCATTCGTTTTTCCATTTAAAACCAACAATCAAAAAACAAAAATGCACTTGTTTTTTTCTGGATTTCTATAACCAAAATGAAAAACACAGATAATGAGTCTTTTTGCCATTTCCAAAAATTGTACTCAAAACGAAAATAGACAAATTGAATAACAAGACAAGCTCTCATGTTCCTTCATTCGTTTTGTTTACTTGCCAGAACACAATGCCGTGACCTGGAAGTCAATCAAGTCAGGTCAAGTCAAATCAACTTTATTTATATAGCGCATTTCATACACAGAGGTCATTTAATGTGCTTTACATAAACAAAAGCAAACAGGAATAGTTGATAAAAGCGAAGGGCAATAGTCAAAGAATAGTTAAAAAAGAAAAGAATAATGATAAAATAATAATAATAAGTAGAAGAATACATAAAACACACATGGTGATATAGTACATAAAAGCATAAAAGGGCAATAATTTAAAAGTGTGTAAAAAGTAGTAATTAAAAAAAAAACATAGAAACTATTAACATTTTAGCTGAAAGACTTTCCCAGAGGTTGTAGGTAACCACAGTAGGTTTTACTAACAAGTAATTTCTGAATTTCTCCTGAGACCTGAGAGGTCTGGAAGGTGTGTACTGCTGAAGCATGTCTGCTACATGTAGGTAATTTGGTCCCATTCCATTTAGTGATTTATAAACAAGCAGAAGCGCTTTAAAGTCAAGCCTGTGACTTACTGGAAGCTAATGCAGGGACTTACTGTAAGTATTGGAGTAATGTGGTCAATTATTTTAGTTTTTGTAAGAACGCTGCATTTTGTATCATCTGAAGCTGTTTGATAGTCTTTTTAGGAAGGCCTGTGAAAAGCCCATTGCAGTAGTCAACCCTACTAGAGATGAATGCATGAATAAGTTTTTCTAGATCATGTTTAGACATTAGCCCTCTAAGTTTGGAAATATGTTTGAGGTGGTAAAAAGCTGATTTAATTATTGCTTTCATGTGGCTGTTTACATTTTGATCACTGTCAATTATGACACCAAGATTTCTAACATTATCCTTTGCTTTAAGTCCTTTAATATCAAGGAGAGTGGCAACCTTAAGTCTTTCCTCTGTTTTACCAAATATATAGCGTGAAAGAGCTAAGTAAAGTTGGGTGTCATCGGCATAGCTATGATAGGAAATCAAATTGTTTGTGATGATTTGTCCAAGTGGGAGCATATAGAGGTTGAATAATAGTGGCCCCAAGATCGACCCCTGGGGGACACCACAGGTCAAGGACGTTGGCATAGAGGTACAGTTGCCGATAGCAACAAACAAACTCCTTTCTTGTAGGAATGATTTGACCCAGTTGATGACTATACCTGAAAGTCCAACCCAGTGCTCTAATCTGTGTAATAATATTTTGTGATCAACAGTGTCAAAGGCTGCACTAAGGTCCAATAACACTAGGACTGATGTTTTGCCTGCATCTGTATTGAGGCGTATGTGATTTAAAACCTTAATAAGAGCTGTTTCAGTGCTGTGATTTGCCCGAAAACCTGACTGAAAGTAATCAAAATACCCATTTGATGTTAGGAAGGTGGTTACTTGATTAGAGACTATTTTTTCAATAATTTTGCCAATAAAAGGTAGATTGGATATGGGCCTGTAGTTGTTTAGCATGGTGGCATCTAAGTTTCTATTCTTCTTGAGAAGGGGATTTACAACAGCTGTTTTCAGGGACTTAGAAAATGTGGCAGACAGTAATGATGCATTTACAAAGTGAAGCTGCTATGAGGTGAAGAACAGATTTAAAGAAACTGGTAGGTAGAGTGTCTAAGCCACATGTCAAGCAACAAGAACATCTAGCAGAAAGCCTGGCAGGGTGGTTGATCCAGGTGGTAGACACATTACAAACAGTAACATATATAGATTGACAGATCAACAGGTCAGTAGACTGCCAGATAGAAAAACTCAGACAGTGTTAATGAACAATAAAGGATGGCAAGAGACATGAGCTTAGCTGGGGAGGATCAGTGTTCCAGTAAGACTCCCTAGATGTGTTCAGTCTGGATCTGCAGCATGTCGCTCCCTCCTTCTCCTCCCTCCTCCTCCTCCCCCTCCTCCTGAGCTCCTGCTGGACTCCTGTGCCTCCACCCATCTCCCTGTGTTCTCTTTGTGCTCTGCCAGCCCAGCTCCTCTGGGTCATGTGTGGGACTGACAGCGCTGTCACGCAGCAGACAGGTGTCATGTTCACGGGCCCCGGCACCAGCCCGCAGGGGTTCTGGCCCATTTCTGGAGGAACATGAGACGCTGTGATGGAGCGATGTGTGTCTGTCAGCCTGCAAGATGATGAAATGATGTCTAATGTCTAGTGAGTTATAGAATATGCACTGCGGTTTGCACGATAAATACACTACGGCGTTATGAGTGTTTGTTTTTGCTGATAAGATCTTACATGTTGTTAGACGCAGAGCATAACTGTTCTGGGGAGTCTCATTTCAAGCCAGTTTGTGAAAGTGAGCAGATGGATCTCTCTGTTGGCCATATATTTCCTCTGTATTCAATATTGAGCTTGTATCGGTGATGTAGCTCACAGCCCATAGACTCAAATCTCCTTCACATTGGCAATTTGGCAGCACCAAGCACCATGTTTTTCAAAACATAATCCAAGGTCATATACACCATTATTTATGTGTGCTGCAGCAAGCCCTATATGTGCATCCGATCTTTATATTCAATGTTTTATTCATTTGTGGTGTCCAAGAACATGTAGGCATTTGATGTGTGCATGTATAATTGAAAGCGTCTCCACATGTGCTGCTACCCCATGGCATTGTGGTGAATTTAGGACAACACTCACTCACTCAATCACTCACACACACACACACACACACACACAGCGTTGCTCCGGTCAGACGTCAGTCTCCTCTCTCCACAGCTGAGATGTCTTCCTCAGGTCAGCCAGACAGTGTTGAAGTGCTTTTGCCCCCCCCCCACACCCATTTGCTTATTTTATTTATTTACCTTTAATGGCAGTTGAAAGAGCTTGCCAGCAGACTGTCCGCCGTTTCCCCTCTACTCTCTCTCACACACACACACACACACAGACACACACACACACACACACACACACACACACACACACACACAGACACACACACACACACACACACACACAGACACACACACACACACACACACACACACACACACACAACCTCCGCCCCACATCTTGGGAGAGGCTCAATGGTGTGATCGCAGCGTCCCCGGCTCCTAACCCGATTTCCAATTTCTTGCGAGGCTATTTTTAGCCGAGGCCGGGGCACTGGGAGTGGGCTGGCGGCTTGATAAGATCCCCCGGGGGGCCGCCGCTGCTGGACACGTAATCGTAGAGGTCTTTCAGGGGCCTGTCAGGGACCGGGCCAGTTTGTCTCTCACTATCGCTTGCACACATACACACACACACACACACACACACACACACACACGTGCTTCACAAACGCCGCTTCAAGGATGCAATAAACACTTTAAACAAAACTTTACATTGTTAGCTAGACAAGCAACCGTCTCATTCCTGTTGCTCCATCTGTCTCCTGCCCCCTGGACGTCCCCACCGCCTGACTCTGAACGCACTCGATGTCGGTGAAAAAGAGCAATCCCGTTCCGTCTGTAGCACATCAATGCCCCCGTGACTGGCTGGCAGCGATCTGCTAGAGTGAGGGGCGTGAGCGGCGCGATAAGCCTTTATCTCTGAACTCCTGTAGTCATATGTTGTGCTGGGAACAATAGGGGTCAAAGCTGAGGAAGCTGGAAAGGCTGATGTGAGTTGGATGCTCAGAGAAGGATGCAGGGAACAGTAACAACAACAACAACAACAACAACAACAACAACAACAGCAACAACAGCAACAACAGCAAAACATGAAAATAAAGAGAAGCCTATGGATGACGTCTGTTGAAGGAGGACAATTAAAGGAGAGGAAGTGGTTTGCTAATGAAGTAATGGCACCAGGTTTCTGCTGTGATTTTGTAAGTGCTGCTTGAACCAGTGTGGTTGCTTTGTCCCCGTGCCCCCGCCCGGTGGTACCTGTTAGATCAGGAGGAGCAGACGACAGGCCAGCGGTACAGAGCAAGAGCCAGTCCTCTCCATCTCATTAGAAAGACAAATGCAAGGGGCACATATGGTGGAGGAAGTAGGGGGAAGCCCTCAACGTTACCGGTCTCTCTCCTAATTAGGAAACACCTCTGGACGTTTTGTTTTGTTGTGGGTAATTATTTTGTTTCCCTTTTTGTATTAGTAATTATCAGAGCTAAAAAATACTGTCAAAACAATTTTAATGATGCGCCCGGGATGGTTATTTTCTTTGCTTACTTGTATCACTTACTGGGCTGCTTGATCTCATATTCTCCTTTATTGGACTCTCCACCCAACCCCCCCACCTCCCACACTCATTATTTTCACAACGTTAATTATACTCATTGTGTTCATCGACGCCTGCAAGGAGCTCTGTGTCTGTCTGTCAGTGGATGATGAACATTTGCTGGAGGGTTTCAGAGACTTCTGATGGTCATTTTCTTTTAGCTTTCCCCAGAAGCTCTGTCGGGCGGATGAATACCCAAACAACGGCAGGTTGTGATGAACACACATGCTAGCTGCCATGGCGACAATCAGCCTCAGCATTCATCCAATTACCCGACCATCTCCACCCATCACTGGACGACAGTACGGCGTGTGACTGAGAGGGAGAGTGAAAGAATAGGAGAGAGAGAGAGAAAGAGAGAGAGGAAGAGAGAGAGAGGGTGGGGGAGGGGTAGCGGTGGGGGGCGGGGGTCTTAGAGCAGTCAAAGCAGAGCCACAGGGAGATGGATGCACTTACACCGTGTCCATGGTGACGAGCTTGTGTGTGTGTGTGTATGTGTGTGTGTGTGTGTGTGTGTGTGAAGCAGAATCAAGAGTCTGATTCTTTCCCTCCCCATCTCTCTCTCTCTTTCTTCTTGTCTCTGTCTTTTCCCCTCTCTGTTCCTGGTCCACGCTCTGCCCTTGGCCAGACTGAGGCAAGGTCAGTTGGTGCATTTTGAGCTTTTCTCTCCAGGTCCTCGGCTTTCATCTGGGTGAAAGGTGGGACCGCTGGGGAAATGCTGCTGCTGCCCCAACCATCTCTGTGTTAGGCCTGAGAGTAGTCACCTTGTTCAGCTCCTTGAACCCTGACATCTAGCTTCTTACACCCTCCAGAAAGCAGCAGGAGGTGAAGTGTGTGTGTGTGTGTGTGTGTGTGTGTGTGTATGTGTGTGTGTGTGTGTGTGTGTGTGTGTGTGTGTGTGTGTGTGTGTGTGTGTGTGTGTGACAGCTAGCACACACCAGCTATACAGTAGGAGGGAGGGCTTAGTGAATGAGGAGGGGGATAATGGACTCCCTAAGTGTGGTGCGAGCGAGCGAATGAGCAATTTTCCGGGCAGATAAAGGCGATGGCTCCGGTGTTCAGTCAGGGGTGAGGGGGGAACGGAGAGTCCTGCGAGGGGCAGAGATGAGTTTCCCGTGACCAGAGCAAACACACTCAGCCACCCCTCGCCTAGCCGCCGAGTGTGGCCGACACAGGCAACGGCACCTGGGGAAATACGCAGGCAGCGGTAGACACCGGGAGACGACCACCTGCGCTAATGACTCCTGTGCAAACCTTAGCCACGTCCACTGTAGCCTTTATCCAGCAGACACTCAGCTGTCCTTTCTCCTTCACTTATCCCGGCACGTGGCCACTCGTTCCACACCACCCCTCCCCTCCTTCCCAGTAACTCTCTCTCTCTCTCTCTCTCTCTCTCTCTCTCTCTCTCGCCCACTGATGAGTGCATGGAGCGAGAGACTGTACGTCATAGTGCGGCGCAACCATTGAAATGCACACATCATCCCTGCTCCCTTTCTCGCACACAGACACAGAATAACACACACACACACACACACACACACACACACACACACACACACACACACAGAAACACACACATATACACACCCCTTCGGCAGAAAAAGCCTTTTCACGCCCCTCTGAGCATAATTACAGAGTTCATTCGGCAGGAGAAAAGTGGTGAGATGTCGCCTGCGCTGTGCCACTGACTGCACAAGACTGCATGAAGACGTCATGGAACCGCATAGCAAAGACAAATGCCACTGAAGAGACTGACCGTCACATTTGTCCAAATACTAGACTGTCTGAGTGAGGAGGTGTGAGGACCACAGCCTTACTGCAGTGTTTTACTGCACCTATATATTACAGTAAGAATCAAATGGGCTCTCTTTCTCTCTCTCTCTTTTTCTCTCTCTCTCTCTCTTTCTCTCTCTCTCTCTCACACACTCTCTCTTTCTCACTCTCTCTCACACACACACACACACACACATGCACATATATACAAACAAAATAACATATTTAAAACACAATCTGTGACAGTCACTGTCACAAACCACAAGCACAACAACAGGTACACTTTTTGCAAGAACAGACAGCATGCATAACAGCTGAGCTGCTCAGCTCATATCTGTTGTCAGAACTGGGTATGACCTAAATTTACCAAGATATTCTTAGAGAACATGTGCCAAATGACTGCAGCGCCATGCTGTCTTTCTCCTGCCCTATCCCTCTGTGTTTTGTAACTCTCACTCACACACACACACACACACACACACACACAGACACACACACACACACACCACACACACACACACACACACACACAGACACACACACACACAATCTCTCTCTCTCCCTCTCTCTCTTTCTCTCTCGCTCTCTGACACAGTCTTCACAACACTCTGTTTCTTCAATATCTTCTCACCTCTCCGGCATCAAGCTTTCAGGCTGAACCTCGTAAGCACCACACCGAGATCCATCTCTTAATCCCTCAAAGTGACTAGTGAGGTGCAGCACAACCCATTGCGGGCCTCAGTGGCCCTATAATACTTGTGGCTGGAATCTAATAGCCTGTGTGTGTATATATATTTGTGTGAGTGTGTGTGTGTGTGTGTGTGCGTGTGGAGACAGGGCTCATTGTGAGAGCTGAGGAGTGGTGGTTATAAAGTGTCTGTGTGCCTGGCTAATTCCGTAATGAAGTGTGAGTTGTGAACAAGAGCCCAGCTTTGTTAATCTCCATCGGCGTGCCTAATTAAATGTGCTGGCTCAGTGTGTGCCGGCTGCAGGCTGTAAGTGTGTGTGTGTGTGCGTGTGTGTGTGTGTGTGTGTGTGTGTGTGTGTGTGTGTTTGGAAAGTGCAAATATATTTGGTTACATGACTATGAAGTATAGTGTGTGTATGTGTTTGCACACACACTCATATCAGGTCTCTTTCTCCTTTCTGCAGGGTAAGTGTACACATAGAGCCCAAAGCCATATGTTGAAGGTTAACAACCACATGCACTTGGCCAGAGGCTCCACAACTCTATTAATGACAATTTTAAAATGTCTGCACAGCATGACTTGGTTCCAAAATCAGCTTTTTGTGGTAAATGATATGGTCTCTCTCTCTCTTCCCTTTTCCCACTTCTCTTGTCCTCTCCTCCCTCTCTCACTCCATCTATCAATACTATGGCTCCCCCACTGTTCTCTAATGTGTTATAGTAAATTGATTTAGGAATATACGGTATGTATATATTCTATATCTGTGTTAGAGTAAATTGATTCAGGAATATACAGTACAGTATGTATATATTCTATATCTGCTATTACTGTTAATTTACATAAGCATTTTAGAACGCTTCAAGCTCTCTCTTTACTGTGCCTATCTGGCCTGGGATCCCATATGTCATGTACATGAGTCTCAACAACATGAGTACATCTATACTGGTGCTGTGTTGTGCTGTGTTTCTGTGCTGTCTCCAGAGATGGCAAAAGTACTCACTTCCCGTACTCAAGTAGAAGTACAAATACTTGTGTTAACAAATACTCTGGTAAAAGTAGAATTTAACTTCTTTACTCAAGTAAAAGTAACAAAGTACAGGCTTGGAAATTTACTTAAAGTATAAAAGTAAAAGTAGTCTTGTGAATGATAACCATTTTTTATGCAACAGTACTGGACCACACAAATGTTACCAGAGTGCAAGAGTGCCAGTCCCTCTTTTTAAATCTTCCCCTTATAACCTGTTGGGCTATTTCTAGCCTTTCCCTCCCAACATTGCACTGCCTACTTCAGAGGGCAGTGTGTTCCTTTGGCCTACCAACAAACGTCGGCCATCTTTAGAAAGCTAAGATCCCGTAGTTTAAAGCACCGGCACAGTTACATTAGAATATTGTTTTTTCTTTCTGCCAGATAACAAGCATCTCTGAATTGACCACATGTCAGCCCTCTAGGTCACTTGATATGATTTTAGAAACTTAGGTCTTAGGTCTTGCAAAGCTGTGTGCAAAAGTAGATCAATGTAGAATGAAAAATGAGTACTTTAGATCATTATTTGCCAAGGTATGCTCATGCGCTTTGTAATGCCCTATGGAAACTCCCCATAGGACTTTTGGTTACCCAAAATGCATACTGACAATAAAAGTATGCATTTCTGAGGTTCCTTGTAGACTATTTGGATTGTAGCCTATGTCAGGTTCTGATATAGAATGACTACACAAAATGGAATAATTACACCAAAGTCTCTATTTTTGCATTTTCTTTGTTGGCGTAATGGGTGTGTATAAGATGGACTATATATCTGCACAACTAATATTGGATAAAACAACATGAATATTTAATTCCTATGGAATTCCTGTGAATATTTCAAGACCGTAGTGGTAAAAAAAGGGGTGGGTAAACTATGCACTATGTGATCACTGTAAGGTGGACTGCGCCATGCGGTATTTTTAGAAAAGGCATTCAGAACATGTTTGATGATGGTGGAGGTTATTGTCCAATGTTTATAACAATACAAGTGGCATGAAGTGGTTCATAGAGTGTTGATGAGTGTACATATTGTTATTGTGGATAATACAGTGTGATTTTTAAATGTTAACAGTTGTAATTTATGAATAAACTCTTTTGAGAGGTGGGTAAACTGCATCTACTTGCGTTTAGCCTCCACTACATCCCTGTTCAAGACCCAATGCTGCATCTACTTATTGCTAAGGATATAGGCTACACTGCAGCTAGAAGTTAGGGAAGCACCAAAGGCGAGGAGAGGAGGAGGGCATTTTTGACTAAATTTATTTGAGACATACATCGTGCTAGAGTTAACGTCACTGCCATAAAGCTGTAATGATTTGTCACGAATTAATGCCGCCCAAATCTGTCGAGTCATGTTGCGTCAAGTGCAACGTATATTCCCATCCGCTATTGATGACGCAAAAAATACCACTGAAATTATTTGAAACTAAAGTAACGAGCCTGTTTTGTAAAATGTAAGGAGTAGAAAGTACCGATATTTGTGTTAAAATGTAAGGAGTAAAAGTAAAAAGTCGCTCAAAAATAAATAGTAAAGTAAAAATGAAAAAGTGAAAAATCTACTTGAATACAGTAACAAAGTATTTGTAGGCCTACTTCGTTACTTCCCATCACTGTCTCATTGACATGCAGCGGAGTGGAGTCATGCTGAGATGTGTGAGAGCGTGTGCCTGTCCCCCTTTGCCAAGCCGAGTCAGAGCCTTTTACAAACACAACACACACACACACACACACACACACACACACACACACACACACACACACACACACGCACTCACACTCACACTCACACTGCATCGCATGTCCGAGAATGACCCGCGTGAAAAAAAGACTGGCGGGAGCTGTTCACGGCCCCTCTCCCTGGCTGTGCCAAGGACGCTGTCTCGCCCCCGAAACCTGCTCTGATCTGCCAGGGCACAAGCATCAAACCAAACCCTCCTGCCTGGTGCGTCGTCCCCTATTTCCCATGCTTTTTTTTGTGTGGCTTATTTCGTTTTGCTTTGCAGATTCGGGAGGAAATCAAATATAGAGCAGGCACAGGAGACAGTGTTTGGCAGAGCATCTAGTGAGAGACAGCAGGTTCACCGCCTCAGCAGCACCATCGTTCTGTCCCCTTGCTTTTTTTCTCTGCCGCGGCAGTGCAGGCTTTTATTCGTTGTGGCCTTGATATCTCACAAAGCTATTAAGCATTCCATTTCAAAGCCAGCTCTTAGTTGAGATGCCAAGGATGGTTTTGAAACCTTGGCATGAATGCACATCAAATTGATGATGTTTTTTTTTTTTTTGTTCCTTTGGACACCATCACAACATCAAGTGGCTTAGATCTGAGCTCTGTATGTATAGTGGGTGACACACTGCCCCCTTGTGTAGGTCTTGTGTTTTGCAGTGGGCCACAGGTTGCTGCGGTGCCTGTGCCTATAAATGGCACAGTGTCAGTGACAGTGGAGTGGACACTAAGTGACCTGGCATTGGCACTGAGAGGATTGGCAAGCACGGGTGCAGCTGTGGCCATGTCTGTGGCACTGGACACATGGGAGACCGCCATCAGAGCCAGCAACTGACCTGGCACTAACATGCCTAAAACAGATCTGTGTTCACTGGTGCGGCAGCAAATCTACAGCAATGCATACAACATGTATGGGTCAGCTTTGAATGTTAGGGCTCAAAATATTGTAGAATATTTTGTTAATTCTGTACAAAGTTTTTTTTTTTTTTACAGTATGTTGGACACAGGACTACAGTATGTGTCTTCATTTATTCATTGAGGTAGAGAAGAACTTCTGAAGAATTAACAAAGAAAGAAAGAGAAAAGGTGCACATGAAGTGTGTTAAGACACTTTTGTACATACAGTGGGAAGAGAATATAACAACATAGTGATAGGATAGGCAGGCAGATAGGTAGTGTTTAGAGAGATAGATGTTAATGCATAGGAGAACACAGAAGACTGGAAGACTGACTGTATTGTCCTTAGTCCAGAACCAAGGCCACAGGGTTGTTCACTCGGTTAGGAGCCATTGTTGAAGTGACACAGAGTGAGATCTTCACTCATTTATGAGGCAGGAGTTCTCTCCACTTTCATCCACTGCTCTGAAAACACCATCACATACTTCTTCTTCCTCTCCATATCAAAGGTTTGCCTTTCTTGCTTTCGTGGGAGCCCTACCTTTGTTTTTATTCCCTCAGAAGTGCTCCTGGTGGTTTATGATGTGGGCTATTTGTAAATAAGGACAGTGGCCTGGATGAGAATGACAAACCCTTTGAGCAAAGCCTGAGGAGAAACTTCTGGAAAGATTACCATGAGGTGTTCTTATGTCTGCTTTAGCTACTGCCACATTCATATTAAAAAATATTTAAAAACTCTCTCAAATGAGAATTCCTGCTAGACTTGAGTATACAGTACTACAGTATATTCATTACATGGGAAAGGATGGGTGTGTGGGTTAGTGGACGAGATGGCATGGAACCATGTCCAAAAACAACACACACATCAACCTCCACAAAGACTTTTGGAGTGTATGTGTGTGTGACGATGAAAGCATGATGGGTAAGACCACACACCTGTGTTTAAACAGGCTTGGTGCCGGAGGGCAGATACGTGGGCACCTGCCACCCCCGCTCCACGCCCACTCACCCGCCCTGACCCTCCACTCTATGAGGCTCGTCAGAGCTGTTGTGCCTTTCCGTACGGTGTGACGGGCACAAACACAATCGGTACAGCCATCTTAAAGGGCTTCCCGACACCACACAATGCTCGGCTGCTGGAGTCCTTTGTACGTGTGGTTAGCCAGAGGTTATGTGTTGGTAAATTAAGGCGAACTCACGCAGCTGGAAATATAGGTCAGAATGGTAAAATGGAAAGCTCAAAGATGGCCAGTGATAAAAAGTCTGTTTGTGTGTGTGTGTGTGTGCATGTGCGTGTGTGTGTGTGTGTGTGTGTGTGTGTGTGTGTGTGTGTGTGTGTGTGTGTGTGTGTGTAGAACTGGGTGTTCCTGCCCCCCCCCCCAACATACACACAAACACATCACCTGAGACTGATACCACTACACTTCGGAGGACCATATCCAGCTGTCCGCCATGGAGATATACTCACCTATGGAGTTCCTGGCCCTGGAGGCGCATGGCTCGGGGGGGCTGTATGCCCTTGTTGTCATGGCACTCTTTCCTCTCTCCTACTGGCTCTTCGGACGTAGTGAGTAACGCACATCTCGACTCGTCTCGTCTCTCACCTCCTATGCCCTCCATCTGTCCTGCAGGTTCGCCCTGAAAAAGACTTTCCATAACTCTTTTTTAATCCAGCTGGAAGGTCAGATGGTCACTTGTTTCATCAGAGATGAAAATGTCAGAGTAGAAGTTACTTCATTTGGAGCTCCTGAAGTTTCAGAGAAACATGGTGACTCATTCTGGTGATATTAGTAAGTACAGCCTCATTTCGATTCATCATGACCAGACAGCCAGCAACTAAGATATATATATATATATTTTTTTTTACTGTATTGCTTCAGGTCTGATGGATACCAGACTTTGACTGATGTGTTGGTAGGATGAGTAAGATAAGCTTTGAACTGAAAGTGGTACCATGGTCAAACAGCTACTCTGTAGTGAGGCAATCAATATTAAATGTCATGTATGAGAAACTGCATGGTACATTTGTAATGGGATCATGTTTATTTCATATGCAACCTTTACTTGGGTACAAAAGCATGTGTTTGTGGCCAGAAGTTAGTCAACACATCAACAGCAACTTTGGCGGTTGACATCGTGTACCTGCTCACAGTAGGCCTATATGTGAAGTCTACGAAAAATCTGCAAAAATAAGTTAATAGACAGGAAGATAAAATAAATAATAAAATCATATTGTCACTGACACTGAGTGGTGTTGTCTGACAGCAGCTTGAAAAAGAGCTTGTCGTATCTCCCCTACTTATATTGTAGAGGAAGCAACCTGTCACTGGAGCAGCTGATATGCTCGGCATCTCATATGATACTGCATACAAAAATCATACCTTAAAATGTGCACTTATTTTTCTCTGAATTTTGTGTGTTGAACAAGTGCTGACTGTCAGCAACCAGCAGTGTACCTTTCACCCACCTGCACATCTCCCACCTCCCTCAACAACCCCCAGATGCCCATCTCCCGCAGTGCCCTGTCCATCCACCAGGGGTCCTTGTCTAGCTGAGTGAGCCTGCAGCATGATGGGTTTTTGAAGGGCATTGTGTCTCCGTCATTAGAGCCGAGCCGAGAGCGTCTGTCTGACGGCTGTCCTGGCCTGTCGCGCCGGCCTGTCATTATCGGCTCCCAGTGACAGTGTGGGATGGCCTCATCCATGGAGATGGCAATCCGACTCACAATAACTAGTGCTGTGTATTACTATGCCTTCCAGCATTTGCATTTGTGACGAGGTGAAGCGGGAGAGACATGGGGTATAGAGAGTGTGAGTGTGTGTGTGTTTGAGAAGGAGAGAGAGAGAGAGAGAGCGAGAGAGAAAGATAGACCTGTGAGCCTGTAGGTAATACATTTCTGCAAAAGTTTAGTTTATGACCTCTCTCTCTCTCTCTCTCTCTCTCTCTCTCTCTCTCTCTCTCTCTTTCCCTCAAAAGTAATGACTATGCTGGAAGCTGGCATAGCTTCCTCTCCCTGTTGCATTTGCTCGCCGATGCAGCAATGCTGTATACATACCCTTCAACCCAGTCATTGTAAATACAGATTAACAGCCAGACAAGCGGCACACAGAATGCTTTCTCTGACCAGCGGCACACAGACTGCTTGCTCTATGTCCCTCTACTGAGCTTCCCTCCTTATGGTCAAATGGATTGCATCTTTGAGACACCAGCAAATGACTGCAATGAAGAATGGCATCATAGAAAAGTATAGATAGACATACGTATGTCTATAGGTTATTTACCATTTATTTCTTATCATGTGGTGTAATGTAGATGTCTCTGGTGGTGTATTGGAAGATCAACTTACAGCGCGTAGGAATGGTGCCTTTGCCCAACTGTGAGCAGTTATTGTGAAAGATTAAACTCAGTCCTTTTTATCCTAATCATATCTTGTGTCTCCGGGGAGCCAGTGCTGTAAAAGGCAATTTAGCCCCAAAACATTACAGTTTAATGTTCTACAGTTCTGTAGTTTTAAGTATTATAGGCCAAATAATCCACTGTCTGCAGCATTACGTGTGACTCTTGCTTGTCCACTTAGTAGACTGTATGAATACTTTAAGGACCGTTACTTGTCTCTATCTGTTTAGTTCAGCATGGAGCATTTCAGCTTACCTTCCTCTTCCCCTTGGAGTCCATCTTAAGGGCATCGTGCAGGCATGGAGGCACAGTGGTAGAGTCGCCACCTGCCAATTGATCGGCCTGGACTCACTTCCCCAAACTGCCATTGCGAGTATGCATGATTTTTGATAGTGTTGGTGAGTGGCTGCTAAAGAACAGTGACCTTCACCATCTAAAGGAATCAACATATTTAACAATTATGACACGCTGTTAGAGAATGCCACCTTTTTCAGTTTCTCTGTTGTTGCTCAACTGAGAAGGTTTTCTCACAAACTGTCTCTGAGACAACCTCTGTGCCCTGACCAAATGATTGCAATTACAGTAGCTAAAGCAGAGCAATTGCCCTGTTTTTGAAAAGAAAGCTGTAGTCTCTATCTTTAAAGGGACTATCTACCGCTTGTTAAATGTATCTTTGCTATCTCTACCAAGAGCCACTCTACAGAGAAATGAAAATGAACCGAGGAATATTACCTGCAGTATTATATGCACAATTATGACATTCACTTCAACTCAACAGCTTTAGCTGTCATTCACCTGGGGGTTTGCGATGCCGGGCTCTGAGTGCCTCTCGTTTATCAGACCCCCTCCTCCCCTCGGAAGATCAAATGTAAAAAGCAAAGTGAAGGGAAGAGAGCCTCACAATGTGCTACTCATATCGAAAAACCAATTTGGAAAAATCAATGGGCGCACCACTCAGAGTGGCATTTATGGTGTGGGCACTGGGCTCGAGCCTCACCCTCGTCCTGTGAGAAGAGGAGGAAGAGGAGGAAGGCTTTGCATACAGTATGCGGCTGTGCCTGGATACTCCATCATGCAGATCTGCAGCCAATTTTCTTTTGCCTAAATCCTGTGGCATTTTGCAGTAAAAAGAGCTGGGTTTGAATTCCAGCTCTCTGGTGTACAGCTCATGCTCCCACAGTTGATGAAATGGAAAGAAGTCTCTCTCAAGTCCCCCACTGTTGTGTTTTAGTTACAGCTTTGTTGCTTAGCAAAATGTGAGCTTGGAACAGCAGTCATCGTAATTGCTGTTGGAGCACGTGGCACCGGCTTGTGTTCTGTCGTACTTTCTGTGAGGTCAAACTTCAATCATCCCACAGAAAGAGAGGCTAATTAAACAATGTGCTGTCCTTTATACACTCTTACTCAGTACAGAAGTAAATAAGCCTTTCACAATCCAGTTCTTCTCTTTTCGAGATTATAGGTATTAGGAGCGTCCAAATGACATCATAATCACATGCTGAAGTATCTGAAGTGGATTTTGAGCCGCATGTTATCCTGTTGGCTTTATAGATGTCCATGGATCATCATTGGTGGGGGACTTTCCATCCTCTAACAATGTAGGGCCTATTCTCATAGGACACTTCATTGTCAGCAAAACCTCCAAGAATATTAGAGGTCACAGTGATTTTTTTCTCTTGCTGGGCTTGGCCTGGTCAGTGGCACAGGTGTGGATAAGCATGTCCGGTTAGGGCCAGTGCTCTCTCTGCATCTGCAGCAGAACGAATCCTTGTGGGTCAGGTTTGTCCGTTTGACAAACCTCCTCATATACTCCGGAGGTTATATCTGAAAGCTCTTAGAGAGAAAGTTTGAGTGTCTGTCCATCTGTGTGTGTAGGTTTATGTGTGAGGAGGGGGGAGGGAGAGGGCATTAGTGGGAGTTATTGCAGTATAATATAGGCCACATCTGGGGAACCCAATTATCAACATGACAGGTAGAATGAGCTGAATTTTTTACCTAGAATATGGTAGCATTTCCACAGCTATGATTTTTTTGTTTTCCTGAGCTTTTCTTCACCTCCCTTACCTCATCCTTAAATCATCCAAGTCTTTCATTCCTAGAAGGATGGTGTTTTTTTATCCGGTTTCCCCCTTCTGTGTCCCTGGCCTTTTCCTCCTTATGATCTGGTATAGCCTGTCAGGATCTGGTTGAGTGACAGCTTATCAATACATGGGTGTATGCAGGCCAAGAGGCCAAAGCTTGGGGCCTGAATAAAAGATGCTGTGCTGACATCCCAACATGATGGACTTTGTTCTTTGCCCCCGCATGCATTCTGAACCAGCCAGGTTTTTATCCTAATTATTTCTGTCCACTTGCATTGAGAGTTGGTTGTAGGAAACGTTCTACATCCAGAGTCCCATGCCAAACTCACTGGTGTTTTCTAGCATTGTAGTCATTACGCACAAACTTACACCGCACTTCCAATAACTTCTGACTAGTTCTCTCGCGTCACTGACAGTAGCTAGAATGCATAAAAAAAACACCGGGAAAACACTGTTCAGTCCACCAAGTCATAAGCTATCGGCGCTGCGCAGCACCAGTTGTGATATTTATCCTACTGAGTGTAATCGTAGGTAATGTCATGTATGAAAACTATTGTTAGGCAATACTATAAACTTGTGTCAAGTCCAGGGCAGCTAAGGTGTGGCGATGATATCATCAATAGCCTACGCAAGTATGCGGTTTCGCCGTCCAAACAAACTCACAAGGGCTACGGTTTCAGATTTTTCCTCCCTGGGACCAGGTTTAAAAAAAGTCCGGTTCCGGGCAGTGCGTTTACAGGATTCGTTTGGACGATCGGCCAAGACGAAGCAAAACCGGTGCGTTTAACCCAAAAAGCGTCTCCGTGTGGACGGGACCTTAGACTCTTACTACACTATATAAGGGTGAAAGCAAGTGTTATGATAACAGTTTGAAAGAGCTGTTCATATGTACAGACTGTTGGTTTAAAATAGCATAACATAAAACAAGTACTGTACATATCTCAATCGTCATACATTCAGAGAGTGTTTATAGCACATTGATAAACCATTCTGTGCAGTTGTCATCTCTCTGTCTCTGCCCAAGTCCTAACGTCACTGTAGAAAGATGGTGCTATGATGAAAACAACATGAGGTGATTACTGTATTTCCAGAACTTTCCAGATGGCTTGTGTAGTACGGCTATCAACCAATGAAAATAGTGCTGAATTCACAGGACCAAATGATTGTGTGAAGTAAAGTCTAACTTTAGATTGTGTGTGTGTGTGTGTGTGTGTGTGTGTGTGTGTGTGTGTGTGTGTGTGTGTGTGTGTGTTGCGCGCGCACGCGCGTGTGTGTGTCTGTGTTTATGTGTATGTATACTTGTGTCTGTGCATAGGTGTGCATTCATCTGTGTACACTTGTCTCTGTGTGTGCCTTTGTGGGTGAAGGTGTTTGTGTGTGTGTGTGTGTGTGTGTGTGTGTGTGTGTGTGTGTGTGTGTGTGTGTGTGTGTGCGTGCGTGAGTGCCTGCATGTGTGTGTGTGTGTGACTGCAAAGCCTTACACTTGTTGGTTTTTCACATTTTCTCTAAGAATAGCGCCTTGTCAATAGAGGCCATATACATTACTGACAACAGTTTACAGCCCTCAGCTCCTCTGTCTGGTATTTGTTTTCACAGAGTAGAAGACAAGACTACTTGTCACATTGATGGCTCTCTCTAGAACAGAGGCAACATCAGTTTGTGATTTGTGAAAAAGAGTTTTCCTTTTTTATCACTCTCAAACTGCTCCTTTATCATGGATACTATATCCTAAGAAGGAGATGGATGCATTTGGGTCAAGGTGTTGATGGAGAGTATTCCTCTTTGTCAGGTGTGATGCCTGATGATAGACAGGAATACAACACCACATAGAAAGTCTGTTTGATTTAGGATTGTGTGTGTGTGTGTGTGTGTGTGTGTGTGTGTGTGTGTGTGTACTGTATGTGTGTGTGTGTGTGTGTGTGTGTGTGTGTGTGTGTGTGTGTGAGAAGTAGTTACCATTTGCCCACACCTGAGGTCAGACTGCAGTGCAGTGATCCATATACAGCATCCTGGCGCAAGGACTCATCCAAAAATGTCATGCATGCATCACTGCTTTACACATATACTGTACATTACAGCAGTGTGGTGCTACCATGCAGGTGATCTAGAACAAACATATTTCTGAACTTGTATAGTTTTAGGTGGTATCTTGTGCATTTAAACTGAAGAAAATGAAGTTCATATTTCTAAATTGCTCATCACAATTTTCAGAAGACTAACTTGCTGTCATTTGAGATTCTTATATTGCTTTGTGCATGAATCTAATATGAAAAATTAATATTGTGTAATATATGCATGCATGCATAAGATGATAGTTACTCCTTAATTTTAGACAGCCCTTGCTATATACTGTACACAGCAACACAGAGTTGCTCTGGTGACAATGACCCTTGTAATATAAGTGACATAATGTACGTAAGTCTCTTTGGATAAAAGTGTCTGCTAAATGAATACATGTTAAATGTAATGTAATGTACATACTCACAAACAGTATGGATATGCTGTCTTCTTATGCATTGTTTACTTTCTGTACTTATCATTTCCATACACTGTTTAGTATATGAAGTAGATATTGTACAAAAGGAGTGGAGAGGAGGAGGTTTGGATGCTTATATATGTGTGTGTCTGTGGATGGGTCATGGGAGGTGTTTCAATATAAATTTTGATATACCTCAGCTTTAACATCCCTAAGAGGAAGAACTGCTCTCTCAACGATAATCACATGCAACATGGCCACCTGTATATTTCCTCTCCCCATAAAAGGGACATAGATACTGTGAATCATAAAGACTACATTAGTCTGTAGAACGTTTCCTACCAAACTGTTCACTTAAAATCAAATCTTTCTCTCTTTTTTTTGCAGTTAATGTAGCATTAGCGCTACCTTAAAGCATAAAAGCACACCTTCCCTCTCTTTGTGTGTTATATGATCTCTATTGAACTGGCTTGTCTGCTCTTAGACTGGGTGATCAGATGCAAATTGCATTTCTGACACTTCCAGTAGCCATCATTGAGGCTTCCATCCTGGAAACATTGTACGGTATGAAAGGGAGCGAAAAGGAAAGGGAGCACTTTTGGCTTAAGTAGATTTAAAACATAAACCACATTTGGCTTGATATGAGCAGGCAGAGGTGTTCCCCAGCCTCCTAAATGCATTGCATTTTTCTCACATGGTTTTTGTCAGAGTGGAGGAAAAAAGTGGAATACCATTGGGATGCTTATTCTTGGCGAGTTAAAAAGGACAGCTTTTTCAGTTGAATAACTAAAAGGAAATCAAAATAAACATGGACTTTGTTGATTATTTTTTGATATTTGTATTTTGTAAGAATTTGAAGAATATGTATTGAGTCAGTGATCACCTGTTGTAAGTTAATGTTAGACATTGTTCATATTTCAGATTTCTTAAAAAATTTGAAACATATTATGATAGTTTGACATTTTGAGCACACAGCACCCAGCTCAGATAGTGATAACAGTGCTGGAGTCCTGAGTGATCTTCCATCTTAGACCACAGATCTGATTACAAGAAGAAGTGATGGAGGCAAGTGATGGAGGCAAACTACCTCCTGTTTTTCTCCTCTTACCTCTTTTTTTCTGTCTAGAAAGTGTATGTTTTGTATGTATAGTCCTATAGTATATGGTATAGCCACTATCTTTGTGAATGTTCGATATGTTGAGTATGAGGAACATCCCCCCATTGCCTCTGTTTATAATCTCTCTCTCCCTCTGTTTCCCTCTCTTCCCCTGCACTCATTTACATAACCACTCACATGCACATCCAAGTCTTTTTTTAAAACCCATCCTACTAGTGCATGTGCATATTTGGCGCCCGCAAAGCTGCTAACACATAGCAAAGCGGCGGTTCTAACCTGAAGCGATAAACATGCGCCGCCTTTATTCTGTTTGCCCTGTCACGGTCAATACTGTGGAGCCTTGCGTTCTCCAGTGTAAAAGTGGATATGCAAGTCGCTCTCTATGCAAGCAGCTGCTCTTTTTTTTACCCATTTCCATTTCCCAGCCAGCCATCAAACAGCAACAACAAAAAAACGTAAACCTATTCATCGTTCCCCAGAATAGATTGCCTTTATGTGGACCACCAGTCAATTTTTTGAAAGAAATTCCTCAAGCTTTGAACAGAAATAATGCCAGCCAATGGCAGCCAAATGAGTTTTTCATTTCACATAAGTAAATGTATTGGACATCCCATGGCATCTGTGTGAGTAGATTTATGTAGTCTGAAAGAGGAGATGGAGAGAGAGAGAGCGAGAGAGAGAAAGAAAGTAGAAGATAGAGATAGATGGAAGCCTGTGTCTGTCTCCTTCAGTTGCGTGAAATTACTCACTTCAGCCGACTAAATAATTTGGGGCCCCACCGGCGTCCATAAACAGATCTGCTGTCAGAGATTGCAGTGTTTTGAGCCTGCCAGGCAGACTGAGAGGGAGAGAGAGAGGGAGGGAGGGAAGACGGAACTGGCTGTCAGCGGGTTAGACAGACTTCCTTTATAGTCCTCTCCACAGCCTCAGGTTAAATAAGCATGTAAATGCTTTTAGCTGAATGACTGGAGCCATAAGCACAGACTCCCTCTGGGTTTCTCTCTCTTCAGAATGTGTGTCCTTGTGAGAATAACTGGAAAACCTTTAGAGCCCCAGGTTTTTAAAATATTTTATCCATATTATTTCTTACTTTCAAGCATACTTCTAAACACTTTATTGTTGACTAGTATTATTGTCCTTTGTGTATTTTCATTCTGCTTGCTGTTTCTATTGCACTTTCACATCAGTCCTCCTCACATCAGACAGATGTACAAACTAAAAACTAGATGTACTAAAAAACGGTTTAAATCTATTCTATTCTAAGTCTTGAATCTTGAGTACAAGTTTGACAAGTTGCCTGCAAAGTATACAATTTGAACTTGAAACCGATGACCTTTACAAGTGTGTTTATTTATCTATTTATTATAAATTATAGCACAGTAATTACTCAGCTGTCACAATGGCTGTTTACACCACAGCCTCTAAATATCCTCAGCCTGTTACCTTGGAAACCACATTAAGCAAATCAATGAAGGTAGTGTCATTGGAAAGGGAGGGCATACTTCTCTTCTGTTTCTCCCTCTGTTGCAAACTCCCTCCCTCCCTCCCTCCCTCTTTCTCTGGCTCCCTCTCCCTCTGTCTTTCTCACTCACACACACACATACACACATGCGCACGCTTACTGACAATCACGGCTCAGGAGTGGCGAGTGGGACACACACGCTGTCGGATTCCTCTGCTCTGGGCTGTATTTGTGGAGGGGTAGCTTTCTTCAGGAGATCCCTCGCGCTGCAGGGCTTTTTTCTCCCTCCTCCTCCTCCTCCTCCTCCTCCCTCTCTTCTTCATTTTCGTCATCAGCAGCTGGATCTCCTGTTGAGAATGCCCTGCCGGTAGGGACAGGCTGGCCCTGCCACCCTGGACTTGGGAACCCAGGCGGGGGGGTTGATGAGGAAGAGTGGAGCAAATCAGGAAATGGCTTCCCTGAACCCCGTAGGAATTCTAATCTGAAAGCCTTTTGCTGTTGTGGAGTTTTTTTTTACTTCCCTCTGTTTTTTTTTCAATTCCTCATTGAACTTTTCTGAACTGATTGTCGGAGGACTTTGTTGGTGGAGTTTGCGTCCCGGGCTATGCCAGTGCGATGCCAGTGACCTGCCATGTTGAACCTGGATGGCCTCGAGGTGATTGCAGTCCTGGTGGTCATGGGACTCTTCGTCAAAGTGCTGGAGCAGTTCGGGCTCTTTGAGCCAGTCGGTGGGGAAGGTAAATCCTTCGAGGGGAGGGGAGGGGGAGATCTGTAACTATGCACTCGTGCATGTGTGTGTGTGTGTGTGTGTGTCTGTGTGTGTGTGTGTGTGTGTGTGCGTGGAGTGTGCAGCTTGTTTGAGTCTGGGCTGCTTTTTATCCAGCGTGGCTGAATGCTTCAGGCCCCTAGTAGTTTTGTTTGTGCGGATGGGCACTGGTAGCGTTATGGCAGGATGATGGGGCAGGATTCCTGCTCATTCCACTGCAGAGCTCCGTCCTGAGGGGCTTCTCCTCACGGCCGTGTGGTCTGGAGGACGAGAGGAGAGGGCTGGGGCTTGGGTTACTGATGCAACTGTTGGCTCTGTAACTTTAGCCGAGTGAATCCCCTCTGTCTGTCTCAACCTTCAGTCACTGTAGCACCTCTCTCCCTTCCCTTCAGTCACTGTAGCACCTCTCTCTCTCTCCCTTCCCTTCAGTCACTGTAGCACCTCTCTCTCTCTCCCTTCCCTTCAGTCACTGGAGCACCTCTCTCTCTCTCTCTCTCTCCCTTCTCTTCTCTTCTCCTCTATGCCTTTCCTTCCTTCCTGACATGCACATCTACTGTTCAAGCAATAAGACAGTGGAAAGAGCTCCTGAGTGTTTTGGTTTCTGTGTGGAAATTCTAGTCTAAGAGTGTTTGTGTGTGTGTGTGTGTGTGTGTGTGTGTGTGTGTGTATATGTGTGTGTGTGTGTGTGTATGTGTGTGTGTGTGAGAGAGAGAGAGAGAGAGAGTATGTGTGAAACAATTAAGTTCAGTCAACAACAACTCAAGTAAATAAAGGTAGTCTTTGGCCACCTCAGTTCTTTCAAGTGTGAATAAAAATAACTTTTCCCAGGGCTCCAGATTGACTGTGAGGACATCTGAGGCATACTAAGATCACTCTTCCAAAAGCATGGACCCTTTTCTGCCTCTTCTTTAACCTCACACACTCCTCTGGGTAAGGAGGACATGACTTTAACTGAATTTCCTGAATTTCCCATCCATCTTCAGCCAAGGCCCTTGTGCTGATAAGGGGTTTATCAGCTCCCAATCTCACTAACACTTTCATGAGAGGTCTGATCCTTATCAGAGATGGTATTGACTGCCTGCCTGTTACACAAAACAAATGGCTGATTGGAAAGGTGTTTTTTTTTTTGGTTTTTATTTATCTCTAAGAGCCTTTGTCTTGTTCTGGGTCTTTTTTTGCAGACTTAAAGGAAGCTTTGGTATTGCACAGCCATAATAACCTGACTAGAGCAATGCATACAGTTCAACAAACAATCCCTACATTGTGTTCTGGTGAAGAGGATGTTCGATATTAGATTTTTTGAAATGATAACCTCTCTTATCTGCATGGTGGAATGAAAAAGCTGCAGAGAGATAAGGCAGATATGGGTGGTGGTGGTGGTGGTGGTATGTGTTTGTGTGTGTGTGGGGGGGGGGGGGGGTGTAGGGGTTCGGCTCACCTAGGGAGGGGGAGTAATGAAACAGAATGGAGGTAGCCTGGCTCAACTCAGCTCAGTCTGACCCCCCCCCCCCCCCTCCCTCATTCATTTCCACCAACCCCCCACCCAGTCTAAACACTGATGTATCTTTTGGATCCAAACCAGTCCTCAAGGTGTGCCAACATGTTTTTCCTCTCCGGATTAAAAAGCAAAGTTCGTTTGACAATTCACTTTCTTGGTGTGCGTCCAGCACTGGCCACCCTGCCACACTGGAAGTGTTCGCTGGACTCGCATTGCGAGAGCATAGTAGTGTATTACATTTGCATCCAGGGCAATGCATAACTGTCCAGATACATTATGTAGAGGAGTTCCTGAACTGCAGCCAGGCGTGCCTTTGAGAGACGGTGACTGTAGTTAATGGCACATTTGCTTATGTCAGCCTCATTCATTTTCTACTTTTACTGTCATTCTCCTGCAGAGCGAGAGAGAGAGAGAGAGAGAGAGAGAGAGAGAGAGAGAGAGAGATGCAGCAATACACTATGTCAGTACCCTCCGTGAGGGAGCATTCAGACTGTGTAGTTTACATTGCTGAACTGACACACACAAACACACACAAAGAGAGAGAGAGAGAGAGGCACAGACACACACAAGCAAGCAACCAAGAACACAAACAGTGACAAATATCTTTCCTTTGCCATCCACTTTCCTGTAGAGACCCATGTAGATACTGGTAATGTGCAAGGAAATAAAGCATTCCACTGAAACAGACAAAAAAACTCTGTTTATTAATGCTGCGTAATTTGAATATTTGTCCTTGCCATTTCCTAACGCCTGGTTAATTTGGCTTTGTTCTGATTGTTGTTCTGAAGTTCTCTGGAATTAGACCCAGCCCCTTATCTCTTTAATCTCCCTCCATTGTCGTTCATGTCTCATTAGTGGAATTGCATTTTGCTCGAGCCCGATTCAACACAAATGGTCGATGTAATTTAGAGGCCGCTTCCAGCGATCCACTTCCGATGTGTTCCACAAACCACGGCAGACTGCAGAGGGATGGCACCGGCTGGCTCCTATTAGAGGCTCTCTGTACCACCTCTAAATGCCTCCCCGCCTCGGCTCATATTTCTCGTAATTTTCATCGCCAGGCATCAATAAACGCCAGGCACCTGCTGCTCATTCATTTAGCATGCTCGGGCCTTGCCGTCTTCAGAATGCCTTTCAGATTCTTGTTAAGTTCAGGTTTTGGCATACCGTGTGGCATCCAAATGTAAAGCACTTTGAGCTGCATTCTGTGTATGAAAGGTGCTATACAAATAAAGCTTATTATTATTATTATTATTATTATTATCCAACCTTTGAAGGGTTAATTCATACACTACAGGCCATGAGTGGAGTGCTTTTCTAAATCGTTTCCATCCCCTGACTATCCATCTGGCTCATATCTATCCATTCGAGTTAAGCGATAGTGTTTTTCCCAGATAGATCTATTAACTCATCTATTGTGCATGATAAGATTATTACACTTATAACAACACTTGAGTGCATGAATCCATTCAGTGCATTATCTGGGCTGGTACTTCACAGTGCCATCGCATATGAATGGCATGGTGAAGATCACTGTGCCAGGCTTGTCAAATACACAATTCAAGATAAGTAACTGCACAGTGATTTAGCAAACAGTGCATGTTCAGAATGTTCTGCTAAATTTCCTATGTTAGGCCATTTACATGCTGGACCGCATCAGTGATTCTCACCAATGTCAATGTAAGAGCCTATACATGTGTGCATAGATAATACATAGACTTGTTGAATAATCAACCTGGCAACCAACAAAAAAAGTGTAAAAACTGAGATGCTTGACTGTCTCTCATCATCATACTCTAGTTATCAGAAAGAGGCCCACACCATCATCCCTCCAGGAGCAGCAGTTGGAAGAGCACTTCCTCATTTCTCCCTCCTCCCCCCCCCCCCCCCCCCCCCCCCCGCTCTCATCTCATTTCCATTCATAAAGGACGGTCAAACTCTGGAGACTGATTCCCATTAGGCTAATGAGACCCGCAGTCACACATCCTCACCCCCGACACATCACCACCCACCACCCAGAGCAACTAGTGGGGAGAATTGACGAACTCCTAACACCTCCAATGAAAGACCAGTCGGGGAGGGGGGACATCAGAGGGAGTTCTTTCAGCCAGTCAGTGGGCTGACACCGGTAATGTGCTTCTGAGAGGATGTTCCTCTGTGTTTGTGGACTGATAACTCAGGTGTTGCGTCTTTGCTGCCTCATTGCTTAAAGACCTCCCTCCCCGTTGAAGGACTCTTAAGACAGCAATAACATCCAGAACATTCCCTTTGCCGAGGTGAACCGAGTAATGACACAAGGGGCCAACTTTATGAGCCGAAAAATGACCCAGACTAAATGCGGTGATGAGCCAGATGCCCAAGCTAAAGTGCCGAGGACTGGATGTTCATGGGAGTGTCAGCATTTACATTTACATTTATTCATTTAGCTGACGCGTTTTATCCCAAGCGACTTACATATGTCAATGATATTACAAGGGCCATTGTCCCCAGAGCTACTCGGGGTTAAGTGCCTTGCTCAAGGGTTACAACGGTTGGGAATAGAACCCACAGCGTTTCTGGCTACTACATGCTTGCCCAGCTCTTTAGCTTACTAAGAGCTGAAGTCTCCAGGAGAATCTCTCTAACCTTCTAGTTTTCTCTGTGCTGAAGTTTGAAAGACATCCGTGCACCACATACACCAGAAAGCCACTTCAAATCAATAACATTTACACTGCTCTGAGATTTGACTTTGAATCACAGTTTGGCATCAAGTTTTGAGACTATTTAATTTGTATTCAAACCAGGTCACACAAAAATATTCCACCCATTCTTATTTCTCAATATGGATAACTTGTAATGCCAGATCTGTGCGCAGTGATTCTACTACTTGGTGGCACATCTTTGCTGCCCCTATGCCAGCCGACTGCCTGAAGAGGGAGAGAATGACCATGTTAGCCAAGCAGCAGGGAGATCTGACTGACCACTGCGCTAAGGGATATCAGACACAGTGTGGCGGTCAAACAGCTCATTGACCTTGAAAATCTCACCTTCAGCGTTTTGGAAAATGAGCTTAACATGATTTCCTCACTTCAGCTTATAGTATTAGTGTAACACTCCCTTGTCCATTTAGTTTTTAGGGTGTTTTTTCAGGTTGGTGTGATTATGAGAGACATTTAATTATATCATTATATTATATCTTGTACAGCTTAAGACACTATGAGAGCGCTATGAATTTTTATGGAAGAGTATCCAAATCCAAGGAAAGCCACTCCAGCAATTTAAGGCTGATGCTAATGTCTTCACAATGCACCCTTTGCTAAATTGCATGAATCTGTCTGTCTGTTCAGCCATTATAGTGCCATCTCTCTCTGGTAGTAATGACAACCCAAAGGATATCTCCACTATTTTAAAGATGATTGACTCCCCATCATAAAAGATAACACTCTTGTCGATGCCCTCATGCTCAGTGCGGGAAGCGGTGAGTAATAGCCCCATCAGAGAGGCTTTTATTCTGCCACTTTGAAAAGATGGGTGCTGTTTAATCCCCCAGCGCTTGGTCGTGGTGTTCAGGGAGGGCTCAGAGTGATGGCTGTTGCTAGCAGACAAGGGCTGCAGGTTGTAAAAGGAAAGACAGATTGCCCTTTTGGTTAAGTGTGGTCTATTTGCACATGGACATGTCTTACCTCATCTTTGAAGCCTCCCTGAGCCACCGTCCCCCACCCCCATGACCCTCCACACACACACACACACACACACACACACACACACACACACACACACACACACACACACACACACACATATACACACCCTGCTCCAGACCTTTTAATGGAAGCACTTGGCATCCGTGCAAAACTCCCTAAGTGTAGCCTGTGATTGGAGTTAAGTGAGGGTTTTAAATGTCGCGGTGAGGGCATCTTTCAGGCGATCCCGACCGTGACTGCTGTTCGTCGTTTTTACACTACCCTGCCACGGCTGATTTACTGTCAAGACAACGGAACTGAGGGCCCAGCAGAAAACCTATATAACGCTCTCAGTGTATGTGTGTGTGTGTGTGTGTCTGTGTGTTTGTGTGTCTGTGTGTGTGTGTGGAGAGGGGTGGAATCATGTGAAGTTACTCTCCAGTGGTTAGTCTGTGTATACAGCATGTCAGCCATGGCCTCCAACTCTCTGTTTACATACTGCAAGAGAAACACACGCCAGCTGCACTTGTGCAGATTACCTGGGAAGTGTTCTCGCCATCTATGTCCTTGTTTTGCCGGCACACGAGCGTGCACACACACACACACACACACACACACACACACACACACACACACACACACACACACACACACACACACACACACAAACACACACACATATCTCTACTGCCACAACACTCCGTTCCTGATGCACAGCCAGAACTCTTGACACTCTTTCAAAGGTGACGCAGCAGGGGCCTAGGAGACTGGCGTTCTCGGGCCTGAACTCTCTGTCGCTCCCTCTCCATCTCTCCCCCCGCGCTCTGCCATAGAGGTGCATTTCATCAGGCAGCCTCTCCATCATTGCTGTTTGCTCTCTCTCTCCCACAGGGAAGTGGATGGCATTGTCAGTCTGTCTCTCCTCGTAAACTGTAGGCTGAAGGCCTGTGGGAGTTGATTTTCATTGGTCCTGCACATAGATGTAATGGAGAGGTTTTAATCAGATGCCGGTACTACTTTAACATCCTGAGGGGGATCATTCACAACTGTACCACACTCATTTCATCTGACCACACATGCATAACAAAAGTAATGCCATCTTTAAGGTAATGACATATTTAATTTTTTAATATCCCCTAGGTATGAAGTCAATCCTAAAGTTACAAATGACAATCTCTGATTTTTGAAAAGCCCACAGCCCACTAGTGTTATGTGCTATGGAGTTTTTGTGTTTTTTTTTTCTTTTCATTTTTACTTTGTTGTGTTTTAAACTTCACTGAGTCATTTACAGTAACTCCCCTGGCCAGGCTTGTATAGGCAAAGTACTTGTATTGTTATATGACAATGTGTTGCTGCTGTCTCGTACTAATACGAATAGCAGTAATTGCAGTACCTCTTCACTGTCTGCTGGGGTGTTCTCCCTATTAAGCAGCTGTTAGAGAAGAGTGATCACCTGTGTGTCAATGCTGCAGCAGGCTCTCTGTAAGCAGTAGTGTGATGCACAGTAAACAACCGCTACCAGGGAAATTGATGGGATGTCGTTCCGGTGCTGTTGAGTTTGTGTTGTCAGGTGCTGGTGGGAGATGATAACATATGGCACCGTAGGATGAGTGAGGAGAAGAAAGGAATAAAACAACAACAACAATAATAACAACACAATAGTGCCGTGCTTGTGGCTCTGGCAGGAACTCTGCGTATCCGGTGTACCAGCCCTCTGAACAAACAAAGGCCAGCTCTGACCTTCAGCTTCACTGCTGTCGGTTCATTAGTCTGAGCCCCTGCCATGACAAGGGATTCTCTCCACGTCTCACTTTCTTTCTCATTCCTTTGTTATTTTTGTTTCTTTCAGTCTTCCTTCCTTCCTTTCTTTCTTTTTTCTTTAATCTGTCTGTACCTGTCTACTTGCCTCCCACCCTCTTCCCTCTCCTCTCCGTCTCCTTTGTATCTTTTACCTTCAGCTGGGCATAGTGCCCACTTACCAGCTCCAGCTGCCCTCTGGTCTGTGGCCTGTGCTTGTGAGCGAGCAGTCCGGTACAGTAGGCAGTGGGCAGCCTGCCTTCACAGTCACTTATTAATTAACCTTTTAGTTTGCCTGACTTTGAACAGCGCGATACTCGGAGGAGAGCGAGAGCCGCTGGGAGTTGCTAAGGGACAGCCTTTGTGAGCGTTTTGTGGGGGTTTGGCTGACTTTATCAGGAGTGCCACCGGTTGACCACAGCAAAGGCAGAGACTGCTAGGGGTGCTGGCTAATGCTTCACCTTCAGAAGGCTGAATTAGCCATTAGGTTTGTTTTGTTATGAGTGCTGTGAAATGTTTGTTGCATTGTTTTTGTTTCACATTGCACCATAGAACTGTTTTGTGCTAGTGTGCCCTTGTTTGTGCGTATCTGGGCGCGTGCGTGTGTGTGTGCGCGTGTGCATGTGTGTGCGTGTGTGTGTGTGTGTGTGTGTGTGTGTGTGCGTGTGTGTGTGTGTGTGTGTGTGTGTGTGTGTGTGTGTGCTTGTGTGTGCGTGTGTGTGTCTGTGTGTCTGTTTATGCAGGTTATGTGAGGGTGAGCAAGTGAGTGTTTTGCAGATGTTATCCTCTCTCAGATGACTGTATTCAGTGTATTTATAGTCATAAAAAAGCTTCAGTTGAGCTCATGGTGGAATAAAATAGTGTCTCAATACACATGCTCTCCTGCCTTATTCATGTATAGCTTCTCTCACAATTCCTAACAGAGCCAAACTGTACATAGGCTATGTTTCACTTTGGTAAATGTGAAAGTCAATGACAACAGTCATTGCAGCAGTGACCAGCTTAATATATTGTTGAGTCTTGCTCCTCTCCACTTTCCCTCTCTATATATATAATCAGACCTCATTATCTTAACAGAGTAGCTTTTGAATTATCTAGCTTGGCATAGACAGTAGATTGCACTCACATCTAATTTTAGTGCCATGTCTAAAGCAGCATTAGAATACACAACGTGAGTAGGGTACCAAAGAGCGAGCGTTACTCTCAGAGCTGAATCCAACCTAAAACACAGGGAATGTTTTCTTTTTTAAAAAAAACAACATGATGTGTTGCCTTTGATTTTCTTTCTGACTCAACTCCCAATAGTGTGATATAGAATGATATATTTTATATACAATATTAGTACCTTAAGATAATCTCTGTGAAGGAATGGAACTCAAGATAAATTGACCATAGTTTTTTAATATTAGACTGTATAATTACACGCATAAAGGAGATAAAAACAAAGACTATTTTTGTTGGTCACAGGAAACATCCCAAGACTCTTGGTGTAAAGGCTATACATTTTCTCTCACCAGGGAGGGCACTTAATGTAGACATTGTTGAACAACTGCCCGGCTACTTCTTAAGGCGTAAGACAGAGTGACACAAACGAAGAAAAAATTAGCTCTGTTTTACTACAAGTCTGACTATGAGACATTAAATATGCAGGAGCAGAGGAAAAACAGGGGCCTTCGGCTAGAGATCTTCGGATGAAACTTTAATGTGCCAGAAGACAGTAGCCATTAGTCTATTTCGTCTGTGTTTTTAATGGCATGAGAGAAAAACCCCAGCCCGTCCAGACTAGACACACGTTTGGGTTAGGGTGATGATGAATCCAAGGAGTTCATGTGTTTAGCCTACATGCACCAAATCAACTGTCATGAGCTGTTATCTTTCATGATTTCACATAACTCAAGCTGATATACTCACAATATGGCTGGAAAAAGTCCAACTGAGTAAGTCAAATCATGGCTAATATCAGTAATGGATTTCTGACAGTGAGATGTAGGCATTAATTATGCATGATGCGACCTGACTGTTTTTGGGGAGTGTTGTCGGCAGGGGCGGAGTGGCAATCGGGACAGTCGGGAGTTTTCCCGGTCGGCCGGCCGAGGTGCGGGCCGGCCCATAGAGCTTTTATCGCGGCCGTGATTCGTACATGAGAAATGCATTTAGAATTTTCCGTGAAAATCTCTGAGATCTACACTTCAGAGTTCAAAGAAGTCCAACCAATATTTATACCACTCGCTCACTGTCTATATGTCATTCATGGTTACCCTGCACACTCATCTCTCCCATGCTGATTAAGGCTAGCCTTAATTTTTTATCTTAATTCATTTTTGTCTTATTCAGGCGTTACAGAACTTTCATGGTCACAAATTAAAAAATAATGACAATTTAATTTGTTTGTTTGTTCTTAGTAAATTAACGCAGGCCTAGGCTAGAATGGAGCAAAGCCTCCTGGGAATGGGGAATGTGTTTCTGGTTTATCCAATGAACCGATTGCAGGTCAAGTCTATTTACAGAAATGTAGGGGGATAAATGAGCGGCCCCTCGTCTAATGGCATGACCCTACAAGCGATCAAGTTCGAGGAAAACTACAGGATTTTTGACAGTCGACGGATTTGTGTGGTTGCTTGCTGTTTTACACATGGAAGGCAGAGAGAAAGGTTAGCGGAGCTAAAGCATTGACGTTAGGGTGACCAGACGTCCTGAGCAATTCGGGACACTCCCGAAATCTAAGCGTTTATCCCGAATCCCGAATCCGGCCCTAATTGTCCCGAAAATTATACTCAATCAGAACACTGAGTAGTTATTTTCTGATAAACATTAAAAACTGTCCGTATAGAGGTTGAGTGTCTGGATGCAGCCCCGGCTACTTTGTTTCTTTTTTGACGTTCTATAATTAGGCGCGAATATTCATTCAATCTTTATTTATTCTCGGAGGTTCATTGAGGGTAGTCCTCATTTTCAGTGAAGCCGAGATTACACAATAATAATGGAATAACAAGAGATATAGTATAAAATTGTGGAAAATAAAACAAAATAAAACAAATAATAAGATAACCTACATACCATCATAAAGGAGGAAGGGAAATAAAAATACAGAAAATATTAATAATAAAATAATAACAATAATAAAATAACATTTTCAGAATCAGAATTTTCCCGGTGGATTTTAGTGCCCCACTAAGCCCCTGGTTGTCGGTGATATTTTGCAGTGTTTTATCAGCCTCAGGCTGTTTATATTAACTCCTCTGGTGGGCCAAGAATGGTCCAGTCCCTCTGGGAGAACAAAGTCTGCCCTCGGAAAACAAGCCGAGATGTTTATGCAATGGAAGGTTCCTTTGTACAATATCATCTGCTCGGCAATAAGAGTTGATAATAAGAATTCTTAATAAGAATTAGTGAGTCAGTGTGAAGTGAGATGAAATAGCTAGCTTGTAGATTGCACGTTTTATAGTTGCCTAATTTCCGCAATCTGCACCCAAAATCAATCGCTGTCCATGAGAAAAGAAAACACACTGAATTTTTAATGAAGCCTAAACTCAGATCACAGTTTGAAAACAACATATCCACTGATGCTTTTACAAGAACCAGTCTGGTTGGCTGGGCCAAGACTGGGCGTTTTATTCGATGATTGTAACAGATCTCTGGCCGGCTCTGCTGACTCTGTGTCGCCCGGAGAAGGACAGCAATGTGAATGTGTGTGGCCACTATGGGAAGATCACATTCCTCCAACTGGTCATGGCACATATGTACGGAGCCCCTAAGGGGACATGTGAAAAGGTTTTGCTTGCGCACACAAAACTTTTATGTGCTCACATGAAACTTTCACGTGCGCACATGAAAGTTTCACGTGAGCACATGAAAGTTTCGCGTGAGCACATGAAACTAAACTTTAGATTTTTTTTTGCTCATGTCCCCTTATAGGGGCTCCATACATATGTCATAGTTATGGTGTTATGCTGCTTTCGAGATGTCTCGTAAATCATCGTACACTCACCATGTACCAATGTACTACAACATGTACCAATGAGTGGCTTCGGGAACGCCTTTCTCTCGAGCCACGAGGGGGTATTAGCAGGAGGCTAGTCATTGTTATTGTTTTGTGCTACATGTAGCCTCTAGCTAAACGGCTCATCTCAACTATGGGCGCAGCGATGTTTGTTGTAAGGTCGTACGTGCACCTCGGGGTACCCTCAAGTACTCCGAGGTAAAGTGGGCGTGCCTGCCCAAAATGCCGCAAGAAAGCTGGGTAATTTACACTTTCCAACTCGGGCGGCGGATTTACGAGACATTTACGAGACATCTCGAAAGCAGCATTATTCTTCTGTCTCATGAATTGGAGCCCACTGATTGGATGTAGAGGTGCTCTGAATGAGATTTTTTGTCCTGCAGAGTAACCCCTAATATTGGATTCAAACTACATCTGAATGATCAAATCCCCTCCTCTCTGAAAGCCATTTCATTTTCAGAGTAAATTTGTTCTACTGCAGTAGTTGAAAAGTCCTCTGACTAGATTAATTAACATCATTAAGACACTGTGTGAAGCTTATAAGATATTAGACTTCATTCACCAAACATGTAGAAAAGGTTGTTTTTCTACAAGAGGGTTCTGTCTCTCCATCTGTTTCTTTCTATCAATCTATTTGCCGCCGCCCCCTCTCTTCATTTCTCTCTGTCTGTGTGTGTGTGTGTGTTTGTGTGTGTGTGTGTGTGTGTGTGTGTGCGTGTGTGTGTGTGTGTGTGTGTGTGTTTTCAATGGTGTTTACACATATAAGTACTTGCTTGTCTAACACACCTCTGTGCCTATTTGCACGTTAACTCGCAGGTATAATTTTCTCAGTGGAAACATTTCCAGTCCCTTACATTCATGAGAACTGCATACAGCCTTAACACAGCCTGGTCACTGATTCCCCCTACTCTTAGCCTATTCATTTAGTCCTCATTGATCTTGATTGTTTCACTATGGAATAATTACTTTTCCCTGTCGGACATCTGGAGGAAAATGTCTCTCATTTATTTCTTAGTGTTAAGGCTGCAAAACTCAGAGCACAATGGAATAATAGGCTTTCTCTGAGAATCTGGACAGCTTTATCAGCGAGCTGAGAAACTTTGCCGAGACAGATTCAGATGTTCAGATGTTCTGCTTAATGGCAACGTGATGTGTAAATGATATGTATAACTTCTGATTACATTCAGTCTTGATCACTCAGGTGTCAGTGGCAATAGGGCAATCTGTCTGGTTTCATCATAGCGTAGCTATAGTGTTTGACACAAAACTGGAAAAAAAAAATTGGAACTGAGGTTATCATTTCCTTGGAAATGATGAACAGCCACTTAAGATACAAAATGTGTTTTTTTTTGTCAGACTTGTGTACATTTATATAACAGGGAACAGTTTTTGCTCATTCTACAGCTTTTTAATCCAGAAAAACAACACATTCTTAATTGACTGGGAAATGCTTTCCTGTCAAGATGGACTGCAGAAATGTACTTTAATGTGGTTAATGTCGGCTTTAATTAGAGCATTGCCCATAAAAGAAGTGAGCATTCCAGACTGTTTTGACATTTGTAAACAAAATTGGACATTTCATAGTCTGTGTAAACCCAGACAAATCTCTGAGCACATTTAATTTTGTTCTGCAGATCCTTCTGGCCATCCTCCAATTCACAGCGATTTCCAACATCCCTAAAAACCCAGGATCCAATCACAACCGCTTATTCAATATGGGGTGGGCTTATATGATGGAATTGAGAACTGAGTAAACAACTGCATAACCTTCCCAGAGAGATGTATTTGCTGTACTTCCAAAAAGATTCGGTAAGAGTTTAATATACCAATTTAAGTTTGATTAAGGGGTTACGCCCCTTGGAAATTGGAA